>NC_085138.1:329835361-329856706 GCF_035046485.1 Aedes albopictus
TTTGTCACTGGAATGCGTTGCCACTATTGAAGAATGGTTTGAACTTCAACGGTTAGAAGTACAATCCGACCTTTTTTGCGTCATTACGAGGGAAAGGGCAATGATGAGTCGTCAAGGAGCTTTCAACATAGCTCTAGTCCTCACAAGTTTGCGGCTGTTCCTCCAGGAGTTCCTTCTTGGGATTTGTCTAGGATTTTCCTCTGGACATTTCTTTAGGTGATTTTTTGGAAATTTCCACGGGAGTTCCTACTAAAGATTTTAATGGAAATGTTTACAGGGAATTTATCCAGCAGTATTCTTAGCGGATTCCTTCAGGAGTATTCTTTCAGAAGTTTTCTCTAAGGATTTCAATGCAAGTTTCTTGGGGGATTTTTTTCCAAGAGTTCCCTCTGAGGTATCCTCTAGGAGATTCTTCTCGAAATTCATGATATCGTATCGAGATTCATCGATTGAGTGGGCACTAAATAGCTTTGCTCCTTTCAAATCTTCTGGAGCAGATGGAATTTATCCAATTTTGCTTCAGAAGGGATTTGTTTATTATAAAAATGTTTTGAAAAAACTACTTGTTTGCAGTTTTGCTACAAGACATATTCTCTAATCCTGGCGCCCGATTTTCATTTTTCACGCCGATGATCAGTGAACAAACAAAATTAAGCATTAGCATTAGCATTAGCATTAGCATTAAGCGAGTCGCACAAATTCGTAGGTGGTACAGTCCTAGACCGCTGTTATGAGGGTTGCCTCCTTCCCGTCCGAACCAAAGCACAAAGATTTGGGACTAATCTCTGACTCATAGACAAGACTGACGCAATCCTCCAATGATCGAGCACTGTCCTGGCCACGTCCTTGCGACTGCTGAGGAATGGGAAAGGATGGTTAGTTTTGGACACCTATGAAAAATGTAGACAACTCTACGATTTCTCAGGCCTAGGTGTCACGGGAATTTGGGTGTTGTTAGTGGAAGGGGAAACTCCAAAGGATACGCTTGGTTAACGTTCAGGCACACCATTGTTAGACTGCTTCGAATCAGTTGTCTGCCCAATTCATCCTGTTTTCCTCGTCATCTTGTTGGCATTTGGTTGAATTACTAGATTCTTCGGTTGATAATCTGAAATAAAAAATAATATTACCATCGTACGTCAAATAAGCTACACATTAGTGATACGCTCGCCACAGTTACATATTTTTAAAATATTATTTATATCGTACGATACATTTACCTGAATCCTGCTGAAATAAAATGTTAATTAGCAGTAGGGTAAATGTACCAATAGTGGTGCTATTAGTAGCTCCTTGTAGAAAAATAATTGAAAAAAATTGATAATACCACAAAATAAAAAGTCTGAAAACGTTAATCGGTAGTTTTTCACTTAAATTTGCTAGGAAAAATGTGAAAACCATTGTTTATTTCAGTTTTCGCTAATAAATCACTTGCACCAACTATAGGTACACGGTTCCAATTATGGAGGTAAAATTTAACATTGGTTCCTATAGTGGCGCATCCCATTGAATTCTTATGGGACCCACCACTATAGGAACACTACCACCACTATAGGTGCAAAGGAGCAAAAAATTTAAGGAAAATAATTGTTTAAAATAGGTTTTTCGGCAAATCCTGAACACAAAACTGGATTAATGTTATTAGTTAGTTATGATGCATCTATTAAAAATGTCATTTGCAAGCTTTTTGTTCGAAATAGTGCTAAATTGGCACTACAGTCGGAACCCGCTCGTTGAGCCACAACCTCCACCCAACCAACGAATTCGATTCGCTAGTTGGGTGAAGTGACAGCAGCACAAGGGGCGTGCGCATTGTTTTTTTAAATCATGGTTAGGTTGGCAGTAAAAAGTAAAATGTTTCAATTTGTTTTACATTTAGAGCAAAACTAATACGTTTTGCAAGATACATATATAGCTAATGCGAGAAATAATTATTTTCACCCATTTTTAGTCGGTGAAGTGAAAATATAGATGTTTATGAAACCACCCGGACCAAAATGCAACACAAAACGCTTTCAATGATCGACAAAATAAAGATTGCCGATGTTTTGCATTTGTTTCGAGGTAATTGTACATATTGTTTTTTTTTTAAGAAATATGAAATAGAAATTCTTCTTGATTATCAGTAAAGTTTAAGAAACCAAAAACTCATTAGCTCGCCCCTCGGAATTACAGATTGGTTGTCATTTTCAGTTTGACATTGCAGTGAACAAACAAAATTAAGCTTACATAAAATTGAGATTATAAAAATCTCACAATCACTGTCATAAGAGTTTGACTACTTGCAAGAATTAATTTCTCAACACCAAGAACTGTTTTTTCGTTAGTTTTTATTAACTATTCATCATTCACGTCTCTCCAGAAGTATCTTCAGAGATTTTGCCGAAAGGATCCAATGATGCTCCTGGAATCATCCTGGAAGGAATCCACCTGGGATTCCTCCAGAAAATTCTTCAGGGATGACTCCAGGAATTTCATTATTGATTTTTTCCAGAAGATTTCTCATGCATATCTCGACAGGAGTACCTTCAGGGATTTTTTTTCAGAAATTCTTTCAGGAGAATTCAGGGATGCCTTCTAGAGATACATCAAATATTCATCCAGAAGATCCTTCAGGGATTCTCATCGGAGGTCCTTCAGAGATTAGTCTGAGAAATTCTTCGTGGATTATCATAAATACCTCTAGAATCCCAACAAGGGATTTCTCCTGACGTTCTCTATAGTGATTGCTCAAGAAGATAATTTAGGAATCACTCCGGGAATTTTATCAAATGTTCCTAAAGAAATTGCTTCTAGCATCCCTCCTGGAATTTGTTCAAGAATTGTTCCTGAAATTTCTTCGAGGATTACTCTTAGAGTGACTTCGGGATACCTCAAGAAAAATTTTTCAGAGACTCTTTCAGAAGTTCTTTCAAAGATTGCTCCATAAGTTCTGTTACCACAGGGACATCGAGAACTGGCAACACGGTCGTCCAAATGTCAGATCGTGAGCTACCGATCTATGTGTGAGGAAATGTCTACGGCTGCTCTACGGCTGAAATGTCAGTCAGACATTCGTCTATCGTCACTTCACCAATTTGCACATGCGGTCCATTGTTCTTAATATTAGAGATTAAATTTGATAGCCCTAGTTAAACCTACAGTGAATTTGTTAATTACTACTTATATACTTACATACTAGCTTAACCTAAATTGAACTAAAGCTAGAAAGGTAATATATACAAAGGGAACATATGTAACATGCGATATTTACAATAACTTTTATTATGTAGGGTTACACCTAATCGTACCGTAAAGGGCGTTGATTGAAAGGCCATTGTGTATTTAACAAAGCGCCACTGAAATGTAAGTTATATTACCCTTAAATCTACTTATCAACTAATTTATACATTAAATTTACAGTTTGAAGCACGAAAATATAGCTGTTCGAAATCAGTGTGCGGTCTTTCATTTCTCGGCGCCAACAATCTTCAAAATTTCATCGTGCAAATGACGAACCCAGGCGGAGATGCGGATTTACGGCATGGCAACTGTTCTGCCTGCGATAATCCGGACGCCGATCGAAATTATGTGCAGTGTGACACGTGTGATTCATGGTGGCACTTTTCGTGCGTCAATGTGACGGAATCCATTAGCGACCGATCATGGATATGCCACAATTGCGTTGGATCGCCACAACAGAACCAACACGTGGCGACAGGGAATACCTCTCCGAACGGTTCCACTACCAGTATGCAGCGTGATCTCGCCCTGCTGAAACAACGTCAGGAGCTTGAGCGACAACGGATGGAACATGAACTGCAAAAGAAATTTCTGGACGAACAGTTGGAACTGATGGACAAGGCGATTGCTTCCCGAAGTCGGGAAAGTGGTCGTGAAAGCGGAGGACTAGTAGCCGATGTCCCCAACGGTAACCCGGAGCAAGAAAGTGGCGCGGTGGGAGGTGATCCGAACTCACCAGCAGCCGCTCAGCCCGCGGACAACCGTAATCTGGTAGATGCAGTTCATGGTTTGGAAAGGCAGTTGGAACGGTGCCAGTTGCAAGCCGTTCCAGGCAGAGAGGAAATCGAAGACCTAAGGCGTCAGCTACATCAGTGTAAAAGGCAACTCGGATTAGACCCAACCGAGTGGAGCATCAGTCCGTCGATCGGTCAGCATCGGTACAGTTTTCCAAATCCATCCGGGGACCAATACCAAGGTAACCAGCAGCCTAGAAACCTGGGTGCCCACAAGAAAACCTATTCAACTGAGGTTGGTATTGCAGGTAAGAGTAGCTTTAATGAAAGTGGTTCCCTCAATAAAGTATACGGTGGTAATGTCCCTCATAAGTCCTCCACGATTCCCTACGATACGATTCCCCTTACCAGGGACCAACAGTATGATTTCCGCGGTATCGAACAAACTCCTTTCGATAGCCGCCAGCAATCTCGCATCCCCTTCGCTTACACTCAACAGCAGCGCGAACCCCTCGCGCGCTCCACGACCTGCAACATGCCGTCTACGTCGTTTGAAGAGTGGTTTCCCCGGCCACTTCAGCAGCAGCAGCAGCATCAACAGCAGCAGCAGCAGCAGCAGCAGCAGCAGCAGCATCAACAGCAGCAGCCGCAACGACAGAGCCTGAATTATTATCGAGGCGGTCCATCACCGCAACAGCTTGCCGCGCGTCAATCATTGGCTCGCGATCTACCGCAGTTCTCGGGTGATCCCTCCGATTGGCCTATTTTTTATTTCCAACTACGAATACACGACGGCATCATGTGGTTATACGGATGGGGAGAACATGCTCCGTCTACAACGGTGTCTCAAAGGACCCGCCCTCGAAACGGTGCGCAGCCGACTAGTATTGCCAGCAGCGGTTCCGCAAGTCATCGAGGCACTTCGTTTTCGGTACGGACGTCCGGAGCTTTTGATCAACGCGTTGCTGGAGAAGGTGAGGAAGATTCCCGCTCCAAAACCCGATAAGTTGGAGGGTTTGATCGAATATGGTATGGCAGTGCAATCCCTTTGCGACCATATTGAAGCAGCCAATGAACATGCACACCTATCCAACCCGATGCTTCTTCAGGAACTCGTCGGGAAGCTACCATCGGACCAGAAGTTGGTATGGGCTGGGTACAAGCGTGGTCTCGGCATAGTGAACCTGAAAACATTCAGTAACTACATGCAAAACATCGTCAACGATGCAGCTAGTGTGGTCCTATTCGAACCGGAACACAATAGAAGCAAGGACAAACCGAAGTCCAGAGGGTATGTCAATTCTCACACAGGTAACACCGTTGAGGATCAACCGTCGACGATAGCCAAGCAGTTTGATTGCCTCTTCTGCCGAAAGGCGGGGCATCGGTTGCGAGAGTGTTCGGGATTCAAGGATTTGAACGTCGATGAACGTTGGCGAAAAGTAAGAGCATTGTCGCTGTGCCAGATTTGTCTATTCAGCCATGGTAGGCGATCGTGCAGAAGCAGCAACCGCTGCAATGTGGACGGCTGCCAGTATCGCCACCATCCGCTGTTGCATGCAGCAAGGCGGACTACAGAAGCTACGGCGTTAACCCAACACGCGGAGAATCACACTCATCAGTATCTTGGATCGAGCGTCCTGTTTCGGATCGTGCCCGTTACTCTATATGGGCAAACTGGTGAGGTGAACACGTATGCGTTCTTAGATGAGGGATCCGAGCTGACCTTGATGGAGAGCGAAATCGCGGAGCAACTTGGAGTGGACGGAACAACCCAGCCACTATGCCTTCGGTGGACGGGTAACACATCGAGAATCGAGGGGAAGTCAAAGGCTGTCACTGTCACCGTCGGTGGGGCTGGTTCGCAGAAACGGTTTAGAATGTCGAATGTCCGTACGGTGGCGAATCTTAATCTTCCGAGTCAAACGTTTCAACTAGAAGAAGCAGTAAAACAATTCGACTACCTCAAGCAGCTGCCTGTACAGAGCTACACGAACGCCGTGCCGAAGCTTCTGATTGGACTCGATAATCTGCACCTGGCGGTTCCTCTCAAGACAAGAGAAGGGACCGGGAACGGACCAGTTGCAGTTAAAACCAGACTTGGGTGGTGCGTTTATGGGAAGCAACAACCTAGAACAAAGGGTGGATACAATTTCCACATCTGTGAATGCACGACGAATAAAGATCTTCATGAAGCCATCAAGCAGTTCTACGATGTGGAAGAAGCTGGATCAGGGAATGTTACTCTGCGTTCAAAAGAAGAGCAGCGAGCATTGGACTTGTTGGAACAAACAACGGTTCGGGTCGGTAACAAATTCGAAACGGCATTACTGTGGAAGGAAGACGACTTCGAGTTACCCGATAGCTACAGGATGGCGTTACGCAGACTAGAATGCCTGGAACGGAAAATGCTACGGGATCCAGCATTGAAGGATAATGTAGTCCGACAGATGCACGACTTCGTAAACAAAGGCTACATCCATAAAGCGACGAACGACGAACTCCAAGAAGCGGATCCTCGTAGAATTTGGTATCTGCCGGTTGGGGTGGTGACCAATCCCAAGAAGCCAGGGAAGACACGCATCGTTTGGGACGCTGCGGCAAAGGTAAACGGCGTTTCATTAAACAGTATGCTGCTTAAAGGCCCTGATCAATTGGTGTCGCTGTTAGGAGTGCTGTTCCGCTTTCGGCAGTTTCAGATCGCAGTTTGCTCGGACGTGAAGGAAATGTTTTTGCAGATACTGATGCGTGCAATCGACAAGCACTCACAACGGATTCTATGGCGTGTGGATCCAGCTCAAGATCCGGAGATCTACTTGGTTGATGTAGCTACGTTCGGGTCGACGTGTTCTCCAGCATCCGCCCAATTCATAAAGAATAAGAACGCATTGGAGCACAGTGGCCAGTTTCCCAGAGCGGCAGAAGGTATACTAAAAAGTACCTACGTAGACGATTACCTGGATAGCTTTGGGTCGGAGGAAGAAGCTTCTCTCATTTCCGAAGAAGTTCGTCAGATTTTTCGCAACGGTGGATTCGAATTGAGAAATTGGATCTCAAATAGTGAGGACGTTCTACAGCACCTTGGAGAAAAACAAGCTGCTGCCAGAAAAAGCCTGATAACAGCGAGCGCCAATACTGAGCGTGTGCTCGGGATGTTGTGGGATCCACGGACGGATGAACTATCGTTCAGCACTCGAATGAGCGATGAAGTTCAATCTCTTCTGGAAAGCGGAAGAATACCAACGAAGAGACAAGTTTTACGCTGTGTAATGACACTGTTCGACCCTTTGGGGCTATTGGCTACGTTTTTGATCCATGGCAAGATTCTTGTACAAGACTTGTGGCGAGCGGGAACAGGATGGGACGACGAAGTCGGCGACGATCAGTATTCAGACTGGTGTAGGTGGGTCCTGAGACGAGACCGGACAACTGGCTTCTTATTGATCTTCTTTTCTTCCAAAATGTTTGTTGTTTATTTACGTCTCGCTTCGATCGTCGTTCGGGCTAGTGTTGCCAAATATTTCATGTTGTTCCAAGATCAAAGTTTTTTACGGTAAATATCATTGTAATATGTTATTGAGTATTCCAAATTATAGGACGGATGAAATAAAAATGAGAAGAGCCCAAAAAAAATGTCATAAGTTTAGGAGGACGAGCGAAGGGAGATAACTTCCATAATTTGATTGATTGTCCATAGCGTCTTCGTAAATAAAACTAATTAAGGATTAGTTCTAAATGGTGTTTGTAAACATAATTCTTTGGTAAAATTACATTAACGCTAAAGCTAGATTTTCTCCAAAATTGATCACGACTCACGATTATCATACAAAATAGTCACCGAGCTGTTGTCAATAACAGTTTTTGAATGTTGAATTTCTTATTAAATTCTTCACACATTGAATTAATTATAACGAATGGGAAATTAATTCTCCTTCATTATTGTAATGCACTTATATCATAATGAAAATGTATGCAGATCGTATTTTCAATCACTTTTGACAACACTGCCCACACGCGGTCGGGAACGGTCGGATGGTTTTTGCTTTTTTCTAATAGCATAAAATCAACCAATCAGCAGCTGGTCCGTTTTGGCCCCATATCGAGCTACGTATTGTCCGGTCTCGTTTCAGGGTGGGTCAAGATGATATCGTACATCGAAAACATTCGGATTCCTCGTTGCTATTTCCCGGAAGCGTCAGTACGTACATACGAGGACGCCGAACTCCACGTATTCGTAGATGTCAGTTCGCTAGCCTACTCTTGTGCATTGTATTTGCGGACCATCAACATCCATGGCATTCCTCAATGTAGCCTGATCGCTGCGAAAGCGAAGGTCGCGCCGCTAAAACCGATGACTATACCGAAGCTGGAACTACAAGGATGTCTCCTTGGAACAAGGATGCTGAAGTTCGTGCAAGCCAACCACTCAATTTCCATCACAAAACGAATTCTATGGACGGACAGTTCAATTGCGCTTTCGTGGATTCGTGCAGACCCGAGAAATTACCGGCCATTCGTGGCCAACCGAGTTGGAGAAATCCTGGAGACGACGACAGCCGACGAATGGAGATGGGTGCCATCGGAATCCAACGCGGCAGATGAAGCAACAAAGTGGGGAAGTGGACCCTACTTCAGTCGAGACAGCAAATGGTTTAACGGGCCAGACTTCTTAGTCCTGCCGGAAGCCGATTGGCCGAGGCCTACCAATCCAGTGGTGGACACGCCTGAGGAGGTCCGGTCGTCAGTTTTCCTTCATGCTACATGGGAGTCGGTGATTGCCTATGAGCGATTCTCAAAATGGGAAAGGTTGCAGCGTAGTGTGGCTTACGTGCTACGTTTTATAAACAACGCCAGGAAGAAAGGAGAGAAAAACAGCGGTCGGCTAACCCAGCCGGAGCTAAGTGCAGCAGAAGTTCACATCCTAAGACATGTCCAAATGGAAGCTTTTCCGGATGAAGTTGCGACGTTGCAGAACAATCAAACCTTGACGGAAGACAAGCGGGAAACGATCGACAGATCGAGCATTATATACCAACTAATGCCGATGATGGATAAGCAGGGGTTGATGCGGCAGAACAGCCGAATTGCACCAGCGAAGAATCTCCATTACAGCGTGCGTTTTCCAGTTATCCTACCAAGGAAGCATCGCTGCACAGAGCTTATCGTCGAACAATATCATCGCCTCTATCGCCATGCAAACTCCGAGACAGTGGTGAACGAAGTTCGTCAAGTATACGTCATACCGAAACTTCGATCTGTGGTGAAAGCAGTTAGCCGAAGCTGCCAATTCTGCAAGGTTCGTAAAGCACTTCCGACTATACCTCCGATGGCTCCGCTGCCCCAAGCGCGATTAGCAATCAGTGTTCGTCCATTTAGCTACGTCGGAGTGGACTATTTCGGTCCACTGCTAGTTAAACAGGGTCGCGCGAACGTAAAAAGGTGGATTGCGCTCTTCACCTGCCTGACCGTCCGCGCTGTCCACCTCGAGGTGGCCTACAATCTATCAGCAGCATCGTGCGTTTCCTGCATCCGAAGATTTGTCTGTCGTCGTGGAGCACCAGTGGAGTTCTTCAGCGACAATGCTACGAATTTCAGAGGGGTTGATCGATCGCTGCGTGAACAGATCAACGACGGAGTAACGGCGACCTTCACCAGCGCGAACACGAAATGGACGTTCATTCCGCCAAGCGCTCCGCACATGGGCGGTGCGTGGGAGCGCCTCGTCCGCTCAGTGAAGGCAGCGATTGGGGATGCGTATACCGAAGGGAAACTCAACGATGAAGGGCTGCATACTGTTATCGTGGAGGCAGAGGGAATTGTAAATACTAGACCACTTACATACCTACCGCTTGATTCCGCGGAATCTGAGGCTCTCACCCCGAACCACTTTCTGCTGGGCAGTTCCAATGGAATCAAGCAGCCAAGCGTGGACATAGAGTCTCAGCAAGGAACCTCTAGGGATTCTTGGAACCATATCCAGCGGAACCTGAATCGATTCTGGCAACGCTGGCTGAAGGAGTATCTTCCAGTGATCCGCAAACAGTCGAAATGGTTTGAGGAGTCTCGATCAGTGAAAGCCGGGGACCTCGTACTGATAGCGGACGAAGGTAAACGGAACGGATGGATCCGTGGAACCGTGACGGAGTCGATCAGGGCACCGGATGGCCACGTGCGCCAAGCTATAATAAAGACTGCAGCGGGAGTTCTTCGAAGGCCGGTATCGAAACTAGCGGTACTCGATGTTAGGAGTGATTGTACGGTCAACGAGACCAGTGGACCGCACCCGGGGGAGGATGTTACCACAGGGACATCGAGAACTGGCAACACGGTCGTCCAAATGTCAGATCGTGAGCTACCGATCTATGTGTGAGGAAATGTCTACGGCTGCTCTACGGCTGAAATGTCAGTCAGACATTCGTCTATCGTCACTTCACCAATTTGCACATGCGGTCCATTGTTCTTAATATTAGAGATTAAATTTGATAGCCCTAGTTAAACCTACAGTGAATTTGTTAATTACTACTTATATACTTACATACTAGCTTAACCTAAATTGAACTAAAGCTAGAAAGGTAATATATACAAAGGGAACATATGTAACATGCGATATTTACAATAACTTTTATTATGTAGGGTTACACCTAATCGTACCGTAAAGGGCGTTGATTGAAAGGCCATTGTGTATTTAACAAAGCGCCACTGAAATGTAAGTTATATTACCCTTAAATCTACTTATCAACTAATTTATACATTAAATTTACAGTTTGAAGCACGAAAATATAGCTGTTCGAAATCAGTGTGCGGTCTTTCATTTCTCGGCGCCAACAAGTTCCTTCGGTAATCTCTACAGGAGTTCACTCATGGATCTCCCTAATAGCTCCAGGAGGATTCAGGGATGCCTCCAGGTGTTCATTAAGAATTCCTTCAAAACTTCCCTAAGCAATTTCAACGGGAGTTCGTTCTGGTATTTGTCCAGAAGTCTCATTAAAGGTTCTGTCAGGAGGATTCATTATTGACACCTGGAGATCCATCAAGAATCCAGTGAGAAGTTTCTTCAGGAATTCCTGCAGGAGGTCTTTAGAAATTAGTCTAGGGGTTCCTGCAGGGATTCCTTTCGAAGTTCCTTTAGCAATTCCTACAGGAGTTCTTACTGAAATTAATCCAGGGGATCCATCAGAGATTCCTCCAAGAGTTTCAGGGATTCTTGCAGATGTTTCTTTAGAGATTCCTACTGATTTTCTCCAAAGATTCCTACAGAAGTTCCTTCAGAAATCTCTACAGAAGTTCCTTCAGAGAATCTTATAGGAATATCCAAGGATACCTCCAAGAGAATTCAGGGATTCCTAGATTAGAGTAGCTTATAAGATTCCTTAAGGATATCTTTAGGGGATTCTTCGAGAATTTTCTTTAGGAATTCTTCCAGAAGTTCTTCCAGGGATCCCTCCTGGGGTTCTTTCAGATTGTAGATTGAGATTGAGATTTTTCCAGGAAGACTCACGGATGCCTCCTGGAGTTACATCAGAAATTTCTCCAGAAGCTCATTAAGGAATTCCTACAGGAGTTCATTCAGAAAATCTTGTAGGAGTTTCTTCAATAAATTTCATAGGATTATAAGCAGGCATATATCTAGAGTATTCTTGAGAGATCTTTCATGGAGTTTCTACAATAATACCTCAAGGATTTCCTTCTGAAATTCTTCCAGGAATTCTTTAGAGAATACCTACTGCAAGTCCTTCTACCTACCCGGAACGATCCGGGAGGATTCCTCTTGGAACTCCTCCGGAGATTTTTCTTAAATTTTTATTCGGAGTTTCCTCCTAGACTTCCTTCGAAGATTCCTTCATAAATTCTTTCTGGGATTCCTCCTAATTTTCCGTCGTTGTTTTCTCCTGGAATTCCTTAACGGTTTCCTCCTGGAACTTCTTTGCTGATTCCACTAAGAATTCCTTCGGAGATTTCTCCCGGAATTACTTCGGGGATTTCTCCTGCAATTCTTTCGGGGATTCCTTCGGAAATTCTGTTGCAAACTTCCCGACCAGTAGAGCAAGACTACCGTATAGCAGGGTAATTCGGGCACAAACACGGCAATCAAAGCACCAACTCAAAGCTTATTCATTTAGACTACATCTTTATTTGGCTCCTAGCATTGTGCCACCTAAACGCCTAATCCTCTCTCTACGTCCTAGCTGCTTATTCTTACTTAGAAACTAACATTTGTCTCATCTTTGTACTCACGCATCGCCACCGATCACAAACCTCGACCGCTCACTCGGGCCTCCTCGCCTGCCGGATGCGTGTTCCCGGCCGACCCTACGGTCCGATTCATGATTGGCGCCAACTCGCTCACCAATCCGCTCCTCCGATTACCGATGCGATCGTTGCTGCCTTCGAGCCCTTCGCTCCCGCGCTGGAAAGCTGGCTACCGCGTCCCGCCGAAAGCCACCGAGAACGTCTCAAGATCGACGGTGCGCCGACGTCGGTGGTCACCCCCGCTCGGTCTGCCTGATTGATGTTGACGAAACTGGAACGAGAAAAAAGAGCCCTGAGGCGAGCAGAGCTGTCAATAACTAACTCCAGTTGGTTTTTGCTTCACAGCATACTTCTTTGACGAAGGCTCTTTGCTCCTGTCCTCTCGGTGTATACGGATCGTCACGGTTTCTTGCCTCTTCCGTCAGCGCTTGACCTCGGCTGATCGTGCAAGATGTCCCGCCGGGCGGCTGAATGATCTTCACTGGTGGGCCACGATGCAAAACTGACACTCGTGCGGTTTGATCTGCCAATTGCACGGACGGCGAGTGCCACCACCGAGTTCACCGACGGTCAAACTAGAAAAACGGTCATTAGACGGATGTCTCTCGCAAAGTCGAAAATGCTCACTCACCCGGGGGGAAACAGCGCTAATCGCGTTCGGATGTGCACGAAATACGTCGAATGAGGTGCAGTTTTCTCCAGAACATGTGGCTTGGCAATCTCGTGGTGGTGCAAAATGGCCGCCTCCTTTTGTTGGCTGCACTAAGCGTCGGTCTGGTGATGGAACAAACCAGTTAGTTTTCCACCTGTGTCTGGTCGGGCGATAAATAGACTCACCTCACCGATGCAAAGGCCGAGTTCACCTTTTTCGTGTAACTGAAATTGCCTCCAACAGCAAATCAATTATCCACCTCTTTTTTTGAAGCTGGATCCACTTCTACGCCCGTAACGTGAGCCACTACCGTTTCGACCGATGGATGCTTGCAAACTGCTGGCACTATGAACGATCGCGTGATCAGCTCCCTCCGCCTGATTGCCGGTGATGGTAGTTGTGCTTGAGAAAAAAAGCCTCCCTTTTTCTGGGAATGAACAGTACTCTCTCGATGAACGTCGCTTGTGTGTATGGACTTATCCACCGATGCACCGAATTCATCGTGGTCCGAGAATTTTGACACTAGAGCGGGGCCATTCCCAATCAGAATTGAACGTTTTCCAATCAGAATTGAACGATTCTGATTGGGAATGGCCCCGCTCTAGTGTCAAAATTCTCGAACCGCGATGAATTTGATTCATCGGTGGATAAGTCCATGCTGCCGTCGAGCCGTAATGCAATGTTTGCCTCTCTCGTTGCCGAGCTCGATACTCAACGTATCCGATCGAGGCCTGAAACGAGACCGGACAATACGTAGCTCGATATGGGGCCAAAACGGACCAGCTGCTGATTGGTTGATTTTATGCTATTAGAAAAAAGCAAAAACCATCCGACCGTTCCCGACCGCGTGTGGGCAGTGTTGTCAAAAGTGATTGAAAATACGATCTGCATACATTTTCATTATGATATAAGTGCATTACAATAATGAAGGAGAATTAATTTCCCATTCGTTATAATTAATTCAATGTGTGAAGAATTTAATAAGAAATTCAACATTCAAAAACTGTTATTGACAACAGCTCGGTGACTATTTTGTATGATAATCGTGAGTCGTGATCAATTTTGGAGAAAATCTAGCTTTAGCGTTAATGTAATTTTACCAAAGAATTATGTTTACAAACACCATTTAGAACTAATCCTTAATTAGTTTTATTTACGAAGACGCTATGGACAATCAATCAAATTATGGAAGTTATCTCCCTTCGCTCGTCCTCCAAACTTATGACATTTTTTTTGGGCTCTTCTCATTTTTATTTCATCCGTCCTATAATTTGGAATACTCAATAACATATTACAATGATATTTACCGTAAAAAACTTTGATCTTGGAACAACATGAAATATTTGGCAACACTAGCCCGAACGACGATCGAAGCGAGACGTAAATAAACAACAAACATTTTGGAAGAAAAGAAGATCAATAAGAAGCCAGTTGTCCGGTCTCGTCTCAGATCGAGGCCTGCGTGATCGGAATGGAGTGCTTTGTGTGTGTGGTGTGCGGTGGTTAACATGAGCGCGAGTTTCAGGATTGCGAGTCGATGATGGTAGGCATTACAGAGGTGCTTAAGTTGTTCTTGGCGGAACAAATTTTTACTCATAAGTCGGAGCATTTACAAATGTTCTTATGGTTTAACGAATTCCTAATGGCACAGCTGCTAATCACAAACTTAAACGTAACAATTCCTTCGAATTTCTTCGGAAATTACTCCTGGAATTTCTTCGGAGATCCCTCATGGAAATCCTCTGGAGATTCCTCCTGGAATTCCTTCTTGAATTTCTCTGGAATTCTTTCGGGGATTACGCTTGGAATTCCTTCAGGAGTCCTCCTGGAATTCCTTCGGGGTTTCCTTCTCAAATTGCTTCAGTGATTTCTTCTATAAATTGGTAGGGGGTTCCTCCTAGTATTCGGACGGGGATTTCTCTTGAATTCCTTCGGAAATTTCTCCTGGAATTTCTTCGGAAATTTCTCCTGGACTTCCTTTAGGGATTCCTCTTGAAATCCTTCGAGTATTCCGCTTGGAAATCCTTCGGAGATTCCTCCCAGAATTCCTTCAGGGATTTCTCCTGGGATTCCTGCAGGGATTCCTCCTGTAACTTTTTCGGGGTTTTCTTCTGAAATTTCTTCATGAATTCTTCCAGGAATTCCGTCGAGTATTCCTTCTGGACTTCCTTCAGATTCCTCTTGGACTTCCTTAAGGGATTTCTCCTGGAATTCCTTCGGGGATCCCTTATGGAATTTCTCTCGGGAATTCCTTATTGAAAACCTCTGGGGATTCCTCCTAAAATTCCTTGGGGAATTGCTTCTAGAATTCTTTCGGGGATCCCTCTTGGAATTCCTTCGGTGATTCCTCTTAGAATTCCCTCAAATTGTTTTCCCTGAAACTCCTTCAGAGATTTCTTCTGGATATTTTTCGTTGATTCCACCTAGAAATCTTTAGGGATTCTTTCTTGAATTGGCTTGGAAATTCCCCCTGGAATTCTTTTGGGGATTTCTGCTGGATTTTTTTTGGGTTTCATGCTGAAATTTCAGGATTTCCTTTTGGAATTCCTTCGAGGTTTCCTCCTGGAATTTCTTTGGTGATTCATCTCAGAGTTCTTTCGGAGATTCTTCCTGAAATTCTTTCGGAAATTCCTCATGTACTTACTCCAGGATTCCTTCAGGAATTCCTTCGAGATTTCATTTTGAATTTCTTCTGTGATTTCTCCTTTCTTCGAGGATTCCTTCTTGAATTTCTTCGGAGATTTCTCCTGAACTTTCTATGGTGATTCCTCTTAGAATTCCTTCGGGGTTTCCTCTTGAAACACCTTTGAGGATTCCGCTTGTAATTCCTTTGGAGATTTCTCCCGGAATTTATTCGGTGGTGTCCTCTGGATTTCCTGCATGAATTTCGGCTGTAATTTCTTTGGGGATTCTTTCTAGTCTTCCTCGAGGATTCCTCCTAAAATTCATTCGGGGATTATTCCTGAAGTTTCGTTGGGGAATACTCCTGCAATTCCGTTGGGATTTCATCATGACTTCTCTTCAAATTTCATCGGAGTTCCCATCTAGAGTTCCTTTGGGAGTCCTCCTAGAATTCCTGCGGGGTATCCTCCTGAAATTCCTTCAGAGACTCCTCCTGGGTATTTTTCGTTGATTCCTCCTAGACATCCCTTGAGGTTCCTTTTTGGAATTCCTTCGGAAATTCCCACTGGAATTTTTTTGAGGATTCCTGCTGGAAATTCTATGTGATTCTGCTGGATATCTCTCTCTCTCTCTTCTTGGCGTAACGTTCTCACTGGGACAAAGCCTGCCTTCTCAGCTTAGTGTTCTATGAGCACTTCCACAGTTATTAACTGAGAGCTTCCTCTGCCAATGACCATTTTGCATGTGTATATCGTGTGGCAGGCACGAAGATACTCTATGCCCAAGGAAGTCAAGGAAATTTCATTTACGAAAAGATCCTGGACCGACCGGGAATCGAACCCGTCACCCTCAGCATGGTCATGCTGAATACCCGTGCGTTTACCTCCTCGGCTATATGGCTCCGCTGGATATATTTTGTTCATTTCTCCTGAAAATCCTTAGGAGATTCCTTCTCAAATTCCATTAAAAATTCCCGCTGGATTTCCGTCGGGGATCCTTCCTGGAATTCGTTTGGGAATGCCTGCTGTAATTCCCATGGAATTCCTGCTTGCATTCATTTGGGGAATCCTCCTGGAATGTCTTTCGAAAATTCGTGCGGGATTTCCTTCTGAAATTCCTCGAAAACTACAATCAGGGATTTCTTCAGAAATTTCTGCAGGGATCTCTCTTAGAGAAATTGTTGAACCACCAGAGAATCCTGTAATAATTTCTTCAGGGTTCCATACAGCAGTTTCTGTAGAGATTAGCCCAGAATTGTTTTGATGGATTCCTTCACGAGTTTCTTTAAGGCTCCTCCTGGAATTTATTCTGCGATTCCTCTCTGAAACCATTGGGGGATAGTGTCTATAATGTGACCTTATTATCAAATTTGATAGCTTCTGAAGGTTCTGAGAATACAAAAATTTTAGCAAAACCAATATTTTATTGCCCTTCGCTTGCAATGGAGTAATGCAACATGCATAACACTAGGATAGGTAATGTCTCAATAAGACTAATCACTGGTGGCATTGACGGACTCGAACAGAAATAAAAAAGGTATTCATTCTAATATAATAGTTTATGTCATAAATAGTCATAAAAAAGCTCAGAGTAAAAATTCTATAGCGTAATAACAATTTCTTTGCTTTGCCAATGTTGACATTATGGTCAAATTTTGGTCACACCGATTCACGCCGCCGTCGCCGCCGCTGAAAGCTGCCACCGGCGTGACGCTGCCGCCGCCGGTCAAAAATAGCCCTCACGTCGCTGCCGAGCAAAATATAGTCGGCGCACAGGTCTATTGACAACGTGCTTTTCGATACCATATTGGAACCCTCACGGAGTCAAGGCATATCTCCAAAGATTTCCAATTGGATTTACCAAATGTTCAAAAACCGACTCAAGCGGTGATTAGGAAATTGTGTGTTTGAGGATGCCCCCATTTGTGGAATCTCGTAGCAGATATGCTATTGAGGCAATTCAATAAAAGCGGGTTTCCTACTTATGGTTTTATCGACGACTACCCAACGTTGTTAGTCAGTATGTGCATTAGCACCCTTTTCGACCTGATGCAAAGCGCCCTTCAGGTAGTTGAGGGTTGGTGTCACCAATATGGCCTTTCGGTTAATCCGAGTAAAGCATCTATTGTTCTTTTCACGGAAAGGCGAAACCGTAATGGCGTTCGACCTTTGCGTCTTTTTAATTCTGAAATCGATGTAACTGAACAGGTTAAGTACGTTGGAGTCATTCTTGATTCCAAGCTTTCCTGGACACCTCACATTGAGTTCAGAATCAAGAAAGCTGAAATGGCCTTCGGGCAATGCCGGCGTACTTTTGGTACAACTTGAGGTCTAAAACCCAAGTATATCAAATGGATTTACACAACTGTGGTTCGGCCAATATTGGTCTATGGATGTATTGTGTGGTGGCAAAAAGGTGAAGTGAAAACGATCCAATCAAAATTAGGCTATCTCCAAAGGATGTGCTTGCTGGCGATGTCTGGAGCGTTCTCTTCAGCTCCCACGGCAGCGCTTGAAGTTCTCTTTGACGTTTGCCCACTACACATTCATCTCAAACAAGAAGCACTTTCTTGCACTTACCGGCTACGGGTACTCGGTCTACTAGAGGAATTTCCTGTGAACCGCAGTTCAACACACACGTCGTTGTTTTCACTTTTGGTGGATTGGGACAAAATTGTTCTTGCTCCAAGTGATCTTACAATTGCTTGTAACTTTCCATCCCGAGCAGATGAGAATAGCAAAATAATAACTACAAAATAACATAATCTGTTTTTATATCTTGTTTTGTTATTATTAACTTAACAAGGAATTAATTTTCCATAACATGTTTTGTTGGACAATCTTATTTTGTTATTATCCAGCTATTGATATGCACCCATTAAACTACATTTAAATAACATGTTTTGTTATGGATCAAACTAAGTTATTATTGTGATACTGAGAGTGTACAAATATTTGATAAACAATATCACAGCAATAACATGTTTTTAAATTGTAACTACAACATAGGAAATTTATGTTCTTTACAGCATTGCGTACATATTATCTAATAGTCTAATTATTATTCTTGTCAGATTAATATTTTATGAACACTTCGACAATTATGTCCTGTTTTTTTTATCATTTTTTGTATCCAGTTACATATAGTCGTATCCATTCCATTAAAAATTTCAGAATGTTGTAATACTTGGTGGATTTGTAGTTCATCTGAAATAGTTAGACTCATATTGTTACGGCGTCGAGCTCCACCAACCGTCGATTCAAACCGAGAAAGACAAACAAGCCAAATGTTATGCGTGACTGGTCAACTGCGGTAGAAGGTTATTGATAGGTGTATGCAAATGAAGGGAAAAAGAGCGAAATCAAAACAAAACAAATTTGCATTCGGAGAAGTGGAATTAGTGCTTAAACTTTCTTATTTAGATTGTGATTGTATAGCGTAGAATAGTAATCGAATGCAGGTGTTGGCAGGTTGTGGAACGCCAGACATAATTATTAAGTTATACGTCCGCGGAGTACACGGTGGTAAAACGACACATAGCGATAAATCCGAAAGCTGATCAGGTCGAATCCGATCGATTAGCGCTGGAACGATTCGCTATAAGTACCACAGGGAATGGATTGAAAAGATCGCAGAGGAAGGAAGACTATTTCTTGTAAGTTCGTGAAGATTTATTTGTTTGAAGTACTAATTTGAAATATATTTATAGTTTGAGCTGATCGTAAAAAGGACTGCTACAAAAAAATAGTAATTTCTCTGACAACTCCGAACACATATGTTATAATTCGCAATTAGGATACATAACTTTATCTAAAGGGTGGTCCCAAAAATTCTGCTTTTGGTTTGTTATCAATAACTTTTGAAGATCAAAATTTGTTATTGAAATATTTTCCAAATTCATTGTTATTAAGTTATTATTGATACAAACAAAACATGTTATTAAATTGATCTTCCAGGAACATTTTTTGTTATGATATTTGTTATTTTGCCGCTTATGACACGCAAGTTTATAGCATAATAAGTTATGTTAATAACATGAAAATAACTGATTTCATTACTCAGTTATTTTGCCAAAATAACGCATTTTGTTATGCGATTGTTATTCTCTTCTGCTCGGGATATAGGACATTTTCCACGAAATTCCCTTCCCGGGAAGAATTTTTTTTTTCCTGTTGGGTACATTTCCACTGCGACCAATTGTTGAATGTTCCCGGGAAGAATGGACATCTGGTTATCTGGAAAGAAGTATTTCATACGGCATCGTATGTTACACTGATGGCTCCCTTCTCGAAGGTCGAGCAGGTGCTGGTGTTCATTCTCGTGAGCTAAGGCTATATCAGTCTTACTCACTTGGTAGACACTGCACCGTTTTTCAGGCCGAAATCTTTGCTCTTATGTGCGGAGTGCAATCAGCACTTCAGCAGCACGTAATGGGCAAAGTAATATACTTCTATTCAGATAGCCAGGCTGCTATTAAAGCACTTGCTTCGGCCAACTCCAGGTCGAAGATAGTTATCGCTTGTCGAACTCAAATCAAGGAGCTGAATTCAGCAAACGCTGTTCACCTTGTATGGGTACCTGGCCATTCTTCCATCGCTGGAAATGAATTGGCTGATGAGTTAGCTCGCACTGGAGCATCACATGACTTCATCGGCCCTGAGCCAGCTATTCCGATATCGAAGTGTTGGGTAAAGCTTCAGATTCACACCTAGGCTGCCACTTAACACAGACAATACTGGAATAGTTTGGAGTCATGTCGTCAAACCAAATTGTATTGTACTGAGCTATCTCCAAGGGTGGCGAAGTATCTTACAAATCTGTCAAAGCAGAATTGCAGCTTTCTGGTCAAAGCATTGACTGGCCACTGCCGACTCAGCAACCACATGGCGAATATTCAGCACTGATTCATTTGCATGTGATAGCTGTGAATCCGATTATGGAACTTCGTATCATTTAATATGTAACTGTCCAGTTTTTGCGCAACTGCGTTTCCGAGTATTCGGTAAACACTTATTAAGTGAAACTGACTTCAGAAACCTGAATCTTCAGGGTATTCTGTTGTTCTTAACCCGCTGTGGTAAAGAGCTATAGGCTCTCTTTCGCTTTATGCGTTATTACAGTGCCATTTTCAGGGCGCTGTTTGAACCCATTGTGGTACGCTTGTGCGTTAGTACCCTCTTCCAGGGTATTTTTCCTATTTCCCTACCTGTCCCTATCCCCATCCAAATCCTTTTTCCTTCCTTATCCTTCAGGTAGATGATGAAATAGGCTGTTATTTTGGCGATGGCACAAATGTCCCAAATGGAGGATAACGTGCCTCTGGAGCCCGCCTTCTGCGATTCTATCCACAGTTTCTTTCTTTACTTTTGTTACTCCCTCCTTCTTTAAGGACAAGGTATTTGGAATACATAGCTCAAAATTTCTAGAGCACCTTTTTTTATAACCATTGAACGGATTTGTATTAAAATGCATTACGCTGTTGACAACCACTGAACAATTAGCGTGATGCATTTTCATCCAAATCCATTCACCGGTTCTAAAAAACGGTGCTCTAGAAATTTTGAGCTATGTACTCCAAATACCTTGTCCTTAAGTAGTATTGATTTCACCGAGAAAAGCCAATAAAATTCAATTATCATAAAGTCATGTGGTGATAAAACCTAGAAAGTTTTACATATCCGTCTGATGGTCATAGTTTGTGACTCCACGTTTCATCACTCTTTTTAAACTACAAAGTAGTTTACAAGGCTTACAGTTCCTTTGAATGTTTTTTTCATCATATTTTAAGAGTTCACCTTCGCTGCATAATGACAATTCCACGATTGATATGATGTAATACCTCAAACATTCACCAATTATCAACCA